>NC_057802.1:141207515-141254763 GCF_018294505.1 Triticum aestivum
CCGCGCCCGACGGAGCCCTCGCCGGAGCCCGCCCGTCGAGGTACTGTCGCTGCCGTTCGTCGTTGCCGGTTTTCGTTTTAAAAAAAACCCTAGATTGGTTTTTTTCGGTTTTATTATTTTGCGAGCGTTCACCGAACCGTTCGTTTTAACGAACGCGTTCGTCGGTTTTCTCTGATTAACGAACGTCCGTTATTTAACCGTTCGACCGTTTTTCTTTTCGTCGGATTTTCCCGTTATTTTCTCAGATTCGATTTCTGATCGAATCTTCGATTCTGTTTAACTTCTCGCTCGTTTATCGGAATCAGGCGATTCAAGCGCCTAGAGTTTCGTCTCAAAATTCTCTTTCCGTTTAACCTACTCAAACAAGTTTTTGCTACAGTAAAATTTGACCTAGATCCAGATTAGCAAACGAAGTTTCTTTCTTTCGCCGTTTGACTTTCGTTGCTTCGTTCGAGTTGATTCTTTTTGCAAACCGGAGTTCTTAAGTTGAACTTTCTGGTTGGATCTTTCATTCGAGTTTTACCTGTGCATTAGATGAGTACTGATTGTATGCTTGTTTGTTTGCGATAGAGTACCCGGAGTGTGCCGCTTGTTACTTCGACTCGCTAGGTTTTGCGGATCATCAGCAAGGCAAGTAACACTTTGATCATACCCCGTTCATACCCAGTTTTTATTGCATTAGATCTGTTCCCCTCAAACACATTGCATGATTAGGATCTAATTAAATTGTGGGAACTGGGAAGTAGTTGAGGTAGTACCTATTACCTGTTTTACTTTATCAAACCCTTGGGAGTTACTTCTACGTTGCTTTTATTATTGCCATGCTATGCTCGTAGACGTGGATTGGGTTTGAGTGATATTCATGACAGATGTGAGATGTTTATTAATGGTTCAACTTAAGGTGGCAACTAAAACTCACATCTGGGTGGATTGACGCACCTGGAGAACCCAGTGTTGTCTGTTTGTATAAGGTCCGCCACCCAGGCTCAAAGGGATCATAAGATTATTCATGCTAGAAACTTCCGTGTGCAGCCACAAGCTATTATGGGCTCTAGCATAGCTGAGTAGGTTACAGGATCTCTTGAAGAGGTGGACTAGCAGATGTAGGGGAAAGTAGGTGTACCGGTCCATCCAGAGTAAAGAGTGATTGTTTCTGAAAGACTATGTCTCGGTCATCCGTTTCTCAAACATCATGCAGTGCGAGAATCAAGCGGAGGCGATCGAGTCTTGTGGGGAAAAGTGCACAAACCTCTGCAGAGTGTACAAACTAATCATGGTTAGCCGTGTCCCCGGTTATGGACAACTTGAGTATCTAGTACCTGGATTTTCATTTGAATCTCAACACCGTGATACTTATAGTTAATTTTGTTGGGTTAATGATGATACTTAATTGGGATTGAGTTGGAGGTACCTTCTCAATGTTTCAACCACCATGATAGTTAAATAAAATTTATTCCTTTTGAAGTAGGATAAAATTGGCTTTTCGCAAAACTGTAACCATAGAGCTTTCCACCAGCCATATATGCATATAGTATAGCATTATTATTGTTCATTGCTCTCTATGTGTTACTTTGCCAGCATATTCTATGTGCTGACCCGTTTTCGGGCTGCAACGTTTCATGTTGCAGACTTTTCAGACGACGAGTAAGGTGCCTTAGGTCGTGGTCTTATACTCAGTGATGCCGCTGGAGTTGATGGACTCACTTATCTTCCAAGTCTTCCGCTGTTATCGTTGTTAGATGGCCTTAAGCCATGTTTACCATACTTAAACTCTTCGGAGTTATTCGATGTAATAAGTGTGTGATTGCTGCTCTGTTATAAATCCTCCATTTGTACTGTGCGTGTCAGCATTACTGATCCAGGGATGACACTGGTGCACAGCAGCACAGGCCATTTGAGGTCTGGTCGCTACAGTCTAACGCATGAGATCGAAGATCTTATCTATATGTTTATATGCCCCACCCCCTATTCTTCTAAATCATTGCTCGGGTCAATAACATATCAAATATGAGTTTCTTAACTTACATTTAGATATATGTAACTTCATGATTAATGTCAAATGATTAAGGGCCTGCTGGTTTAATTGTGATAAGTGTTAATCCCATATGCTAGATTGAAGCATAGTTTTAAATAGCCGGCTATAGCCTTTTCAGCAGGTCCCCTAAATTGTCTCATATACAAATAGCCCGCTATAGCTGATTTGGAGGTCCGCCGCTATTTAGCATAGCCCGCTATTTAAAACATTGGTTTGAAGTGTTAATGACACTCCTACAAACTTGAAAAAATGGACCAGAATTTAGAAGATTAAGGATGGGGAATTAGATTTTTTTGTGATACTAGATTGCAATGAGTCATGGGACTAGCGGAATGTCATGAGTGGGCTTGACCGGATCTCATGTTCATATTGTGTCCAGTGCCGCCAGACTAGTTGGCCAGCACCACCGAGTGAAAGGGAGTTTGTGGGGAAAATTCCCATGCGGGTTGTTCCACTACTAAGAGTACATTGTCCTTTCCATCAAACACCATTATGCTATTAATCTAATCTTCTGTTATGGTCGGTGTCGGCGTCAGAGCCGGCGATCTATGGGGCGATGCTGCCCCTTTCCAGGTTTGGCAAGGGGGGTGCACCAAACGCAAAGAGCAAGAACAACGAGAGACGCGGCAGTTTTTACCCAGGTTCGGGCCGCTGAAAAGCGTAAAACCCTACTCCTACTTTTGGTGTATAGATGGGTGTATGCAGAGGTACACGGAGCACTCTCCCCCGGCAAGTCCCAGGGAGAGGGCAGCTGCACGGATATGTATGCGTGAAGTTGCAATGGGTTCGAACCCTTGTAAAGGTTGCCCTGGCCCTCCTTTTATAGTTCAAGGGGTTACCATAGTGGCAAAAGGGTCATTACAGGGTGATTAGATAGAAACAACACTATCATACCTAACTCTGCTAGTTAGGACAAAAGGCATTAAATGCATCGCTAGGTGTCATGAGGAGGAGCCTGATAACCCACAAGTACAGGGGATCGCAACAGTTTTCGAGGGTAGAGTATTCAACCCAAATTTATTGATTCGACACAAGGGGAGCCAAAGAATATTCTCAAGTATTAGCAGTTGAGTTGTCAATTCAACCACACCTGGAAAACTTAATATCTGCAGCAAAGTGTTTAGTAGCAAAGTAGTATGGAAGTAACGGTAACGATAGCAAAAGTAACAGTAGCAGTTTTGTAGTAATTGTAACAGTGGCAACGGTAAAGTAACTAAGCGAAGATCAATATGTGAAAAGCTCGTGGGCATTGGATCAGTGATGGATAATTATGTTGGATGTGATTCCTCATGCAACCGTTATAACATAGGGTGACACAGAACTAGCTCCAGTTCATCAATGTAATGTAGGCATGTATTCCGAATATAGTCATACGTGCTTATGGAAAAGAACTTGCATGACATCTTTTGTCCTACCCTCCCGTGGCAGCGAGGTCCTATTGGAAACTAAGGGATATTAAGGCCTCCTTTTAATAGAGTACCGGACCAAAGCATTAACACTTAGTGAATACATGAACTCCTCAAACTACGGTCATCACCGGGAGTGGTCCCGATTATTGTCACTTCGGGGTTGCCGGATCATAACACACAGTAGGTGACTATTGACTTGCAAGATAGGATCAAGAACTCACATATATTCATGAAAAAATAATAGGTTCAGATCTGAACTCATGGCACTCGGGCCCTAGTGACAAGCATTAAGCATAGCAAAGTGATGTCTACTACACAACCTTCTTCTTGTAGACGTTGTTGGGCCTCCAAGTGCAGAGGTTTGTAGGACAGTAGCAAATTTCCCTCAAGTGGATGACCTAAGGTTTATCAATCCGTGGGAGGCATAGGATGAAGATGGTCTCTCTCAAACAACCCTGCAACCAAATAACAAAGAGTCTCTTGTGTCCCCAACACACCCAATACAATGGTAAATTGTATAGGTGCACTAGTTCGGCGAAGAGATGGTGATACAAGTGCAATATGGATGGTAGATATAGGTTTTTGTAATCTGAAAATATAAAAACAGCAAGGTAACTAATGACAAAAGTGAGCGTAAACGGTATTGCAATGCTAGGAAACAAGGCCTAGGGTTCATACTTTCACTAGCGCAAATTCTCTCAACAATAATAACATAATTGGATCATACAACTATCCCTCAACATGCAACAAAGAGTCACTCCAAAGACACTAATAGCGGAGAACAAACGAAGAGATTATGGTAGGGTACGAAACCACCTCAAAGTTATTCTTTCTGATCGATCTATTCAAGAGTCCGTAGTAAAATAACACGAAGCTATTCTTTCCGTTCGATCTATCATAGAGTTCGTACTAGAATAACACCTTAAGACACAAATCAACCAAAACCCTAATGTCACCTAGATACTCCAATGTCACCTCAAGTATCCGTGGGTATGATTATACGATATGCATCACACAATCTCAGATTCATCTATTCAACCAACACAAAGTACTTCAAAGAGTGCCCCAAAGTTTCTACCGGAGAGTCAAGACGAAAATGTGTGCCAACCCCGATGCATAGCTTCATGGGCGGAACCCGCAAGTTGATCACCAAAACATACATCAAGTGGATCACGTGATATCCCATTGTCACCACAGATAAGCACGGCAAGACATACATCAAGTGTTCTCAAATCCTTAAAGACTCAATTCGATAAGATAACTTCAAAGGGAAAACTCAATCCATTACAAGAGAGTAGAGGGGGAGAAACATCATAAGATCCAACTATAATAGCAAAGCTCGCGATACATCAAGATCGTACCACCTCAAGAACACGAGAGAGAAAGATCAAACACATAGCTACTGGTACATACCCTCAGCCCTGAGGGTGACTACTCCCTCCTCGTCATGGAGAGCGCCGGGATGATGAAGATGGCCACCGGAGAGGGATCCCCCTCCGGCGGGGTCCTATTGGTGGCTACAGAGGCTTGCGGCGGCGGAACTCCCGATCTAGGTTGTTTTCTGGAGGTTTCAGTATTTATAGGAATTTTTGGTGTAGGTCTCACGTCAAGGAGGTTCCCGAGTCATCCACGAGGCAGGGGCCCACGCCCAGGGGGGTGGGCGCTCCCTCCACCCTCGTGGACACCTCGGGACTCTTCTGGCCCAACTCTTTTGCTCCAGAGGCTTCTTTTGGTCCATAAAAAATCATCAAAAATTGGCACGTCAATTGGACTCCATTTGGTTTTCCTTTTCTGCGAAACACTAAACAAGGGGAAAAACAGAAACTGGCACTGGGCTCTGGGTTAATAGGTTAGTCCCAAAAATAATATAAAATAGCATATAAATGCATATAAAACATCCTAGAGGGATAATATAATAGCATGAATACTTCATAAATTATAGATACGTTGGAGACATATCACAAAGTCATAGCAACATCAATCTCAGAACATAGTGGATACTAGGGATCGAGCCCTAACAAAACTAACTCGATTGCATGATAAATCTCATCCAACCCATCACCGTCCAGCAAGCCTACGATGGAATTACTCATGCACGGCGGTGAGCATCATGAAATTGGTGATGGAGGATGGTTGATGATGACGACGGCGACGGATTCCCCTCTCCGGAGCCCCGAACGGACTCCAGATCAGCCCTCCTGAGAGAGATTAGGGCTTGGCGGCGGCTCCGTATCGTAAAACGCCATGAATCTTTCTCTCTGATTTTTTTCTCCCCGAACGTGAATATATAGAGTTGGAGTTGAGGTCAATGGAGCCTCAGGGGGCCCACGAGTCAGGAGGCGTGCCCCAGGGGGGTGGGCGCGCCCTCCACCCTTGTGGACAGGGTGTGGGGCCCCTGATGTTGATTCTTTCGCCAGTCTTTTTTAAAATTCCAAAAATATTCTCCGTGAAGTTTCAGGTCATTCCGAGAACGTTTATTTCTGCACAAAAATAACCCCATGGCAATTCTGCTGAAAACAGCGTCAGTCCGGGTTAGTTCCATTCAAATCATGCAAGTTAGAGTCCAAAACAAGGGAAAAAGTGTTTGGAAAAGTAGATCGATGGAGAAGTATCAACTCCCCCAAGCTTAAACCTTTGCTTGTCCTCAAGCAATTCAGTTGACAAACTGAAAGTGATAAAGAAAAACTTCTACAAACACTATTTGCTCTTGTTGTTGTAAATATGTAAAGCCAGCATTCAAGTTTTCAGCAAAGATTATAAACCAACCATATTCACAATAACACTTAGGTCTCATGTTTACTCATATCAATGGCATAATCAACTAGCGAGCAATAATAACAAATCTCGGATGACAACACTTTCTCAAAACAATCGCAATATGATATAACAAGATGGTATCTCGCTAGCCCTTTCTGAGACCGCAAAACATAAATGCAGAGCACCTCTGAAGATCAAGGACTGACTAAACATTGTTCATGGTAAAAGAGATCCAGTCACAGTTATACTCAATGTAAACTAATAGTAATGCATGCAAAGGACAGCGGTGCTCTCCAACTGGTGCTTTTTAATAAGAGGATGATGACTCAACATAAAAGTAAATAGATAGGCCCTTCGCAGAGGGAAGCAGGGATTTGTAGAGGTGCCAGAGCTCGAGTTTTGAAATAGAGATAAATAATATTTTGAGTGGTATACTTTCATTGTCAACATAACAACCGAGAGATCTCGATATCTTCCATGCTACACACATTATAGGCGGTTCCCAAGCAGAATGGTAAAGTTTATACTCCCCCACCACCAACAAGCATCAATCCATGGCTTGCCCGAAACAATGGGTGCCTCCAACTAACAACAATCCTGGGGGAGTTTTGTTTGCAATTATTTTGATTTGGTTTAAGCATGGGACTGGGCATCCCGGTGACCAGCCATTTTCTCGTGAGTGAGGTGCGGAGTCCACTCCTCTTGAGAATAACCCGCCTAGCATGGAAGATACAGACAGCCCTAGTTGATACATGAGCTATTCGAGCATACAAAACAGAATTTCATTTGAAGGTTTAGAGTTTGGCACATACAAATTTACTTGGAACGGCAGGTAGATACCTTATATAGGAAGGTATGGTGGACTCATATGGGATAACTTTGGGGTTTATGGAAGTGGATGCATGATACCTCTCCAACGTATCTATAATTTTTGATTGTTCCATGCTATTATATATTCTGTTTTGGATGTTTAATGGGCTTTATTATACACTTTTATATTATTTTTGGGACTAACCTATTAACCGGAGGCCCAGCCCAAATTGCTGTTTTTTTGCCTATTTCAGTGTTTCGCAGAAAAAGAATATCAAACGGAATGAAACCTTCAGGAACGTGATTTTCGGAACAAACGTGATCCAGAGGACTTGGAGTGGACGTCAAGCAATCAACGAGGCCACGAGGCAGGGGGGCGCGCCCTCCACCCTCGTGGGCCCCTCGTAGCTCCATCGACCTACTTCTTCCTCCTATATATACCTACGTACCCCGAAAACATCAGAACAGGAGCCAAAACCCTAATTCCACCGCCGCAACCTTCTGTACCCGTGAGATCCCATCTTGGGGCCTTTTCCGACGCTCCGCCGGAGGGGGCATCGATCACGGAGGGCTTCTACATCAACACCATAGCCTCTCCGATGATGTGTGAGTAGTTTACCTCAGACCTTCGGGTCCATAGTTATTAGCTAGATGGCTTCTTCTCTCTCTTTGGATCTCAATACAAAGTTCTCCTTGATTCTCTTGGAGATCTATTCGATGTAATCTTCTTTTGCGGTGTGTTTGTCGAGATCCGATGAATTGTGGGTTTATGATCAAGATTATCTATGAACAATATTTGAATCTTCTCTGAATTCTTTTATGTATGATTGGTTATCTTTGCAAGTCTCTTCGAATTATCAGTTTGGTTTGGCCTACTAGATTGGTCTTTCTTGCAATGGGAGAAGTGCTTAGCTTTGGGTTCAATCTTGCGGTGCTCGATCCCAGTGACAGTAGGGGAAACGACACGTATTGTATTGTTGCCATCGAGGATAAAAAGATGGGGTTTATATCATATTGCATGAGTTTATCCCTCTACATCATGTCATCTTGCTTAAAGCGTTACTCCGTTCTTATGAACTTAATACTCTAGATGCATGTTGGATAGCGGTCGATGTGTGGAGTAATAGTAGTAGATGCAGGCAGGAGTCGGTCTACTTGTCACGGACGTGATGCCTATATACATGGTCATACCTAGATATTCTCATAACTATGCTCAATTCTATCAATTGCTCGACAGTAATTTGTTTACCCACTGTAATACGTATGCTATCTTGAGAGAAGCCACTAGTGAAACCTATGGCCCCCGGGTCTATTTTCCATCATATTAATCTCCCGTCAACAAGCTATTTCTATTACCGTTTATTTTGCTTTCTTTACTTTTAGTCTCTATCATGAAAATACCAAAAATATTATCTTATTATCTCTATCAGATCTCACTTTTGCAAGTGGCCGTGAAGGGATTGACAACTCCTTTATCGCATTGGTTGCAAGGTTCTTATTTGTTTGTGTAGGTGCATGGTATTTGAGCGTGGTCTCCTACTGGATTGATACCTTGGTTCTCAAAAACTGAGGGAAATACTTACGCTACTTTACTACATCACCCTTTCCTCTTCAAGGGAAAACCAGCACAGTGCTCAAGAGGTAGCAAGAAGGATTTCTGGCGCCGTTGCCAGGGAGTCTACGCACAAGTCAAGATATACCAAGTACCCATCACAAACTCTTATCCCTCGCATTACATTATTTGCCATTCGCCTCTTGTTTTCCTCTCCCCCACTTCACCCTTATCGTTTCATCCGCCCTCTTTTCCCTTCACCTTTTTCTTGCTTGAGATATTTGCTGTCATTATGTCTGAAATTGGGGAGGTTATCGGTGATAATAACATGGGAAACTTTGATGCTTTTGTTGATCCTGTTGAAGAACCACCTATTTTACATACTAAAAAGTTTCGAATCGGTAGTGGTAATATTATTGGAAAAGGGGTTATTCAAGATTTCTGTACCTGTGCCGGTGCTTTGCCCGCTATGGGTGGATCTATTCTTCATAGAACTAGTAGTCTCGCGGATGCCATATCCTTGCTTATAGTTGAACTTGAAAGACAATTTATGCATATGCATCCTTGCATACAAAGAAATTTCTTAGAATTTTCCAATATTGAGCATTCTTCTGTTAAGCGTGCAGCTACTATCTTTTTGGCTCATGAGTTCAGATCTATAATAAAAGAAGCCAAAGAAATTTTTGTGCACTATAGGGTGGACGCTGGCCGACCTCCCATAGAGGCAATCCTCTTCAATCAAGAGGACATAATGCGTTTACAATCTTTAGATCATATTACTTTTAATGAAAACCTTAGAAAAAAGGTTCCTACTAATGTTCTAGTTGAAAGAATTTCCAAACTTAATAATGATTTTGCTATCCTAAACAATGAGTTAGGATTTTCTCTTGAGCATAGGCTCATGACCTTCTGCCAAAAGAATGCTTATAATGATGACTTGGTTGTGCAATATGAAGGACCGAAGGAGAAACCCATACCTCCCGAGATTGATCTTGGGGACTTCTGTCCCATTAAATTTAGCCCTTTTGATTACTTCTGCTTGCCACAAAGAAAACTCGCTGCTGAACGTAGGGAATATGAGATGAGTTTTTGTGATTTATCTTATTATTATGGCAATACCTAGATCTATCCTTGCTTTTATGCCTAGCTAGGGGCGTTAAACGATAGCGCTTGTTGGGAGGCAACCCAATTTTTTTTAATTTTCTTGCTTTTTATTTCTGTTTAGTAATAAATATTTGATCTAGCCTCTGGTTAGATGCGTTTTTATGTTTTAATTAGTGTTTGTGCCAAGTGAAACCTATAGGATCTTCTTGGATGATAGTTATTTGATCTTGCTGAAAATTCCAGAAACTTTCTGTTCACGAAAACAATTGTTTAAAATCACCAGAACGTGATAAAATACTGATTTCAATTGCAGTAGATCAATAAACAAATTATCTAGGCCGTCCTATTTTGGTAGGTTTTTCTGAGTTCCAGAAGTTTGCATTAGACACAGATTACTACAGACTGTTCTGTTTTTGACAGATTCTGTTTTTCGTGTGTTGTTTGCTTATTTTGATGAATCTATGGCTAGTAAAAGAGTTTATAAACCATAGAGAAGTTGGAATACACTAGGTTTAACACCAATATAAATAAAGAATGAGTTCATTAAAGTACCTTGAAGTGGTGTTTTGTTTTCTTTCGCTAACGGAGCTCACGAGATTTTCTGTTAAGTTTTGTGTTGTGAAGTTTTCAAGTTTTTGGTAAAGATTTGATGGATTATGGAACAAGGATTCGCAAGAGCCTAAGCTTGGGGATGCCCAAGGCACCCCAAGGTAAAATTCAAGGACAACCAAAAGCCTAAGCTTGGGGATGCCCTGGAAGGCATCCCCTCTTTCGTCTTCGTCTATCGGTAACTTTACTTGGGGCTATATTTTTATTCACCACATGATATGTGTTTTGCTTGGAGCGTCTTTTATGATTTGAGTCTTTGCTTTTTAGTTTACCACAATCATCCTTGCTGTACACACCTTTTGAGAGAGACACAGATGATTCGGAATTTGTTAGAATACTCTATGTGCTTCACTTATATCTTTTGAGCTATATAGTTTTTGCTCTAATGCTTCACTTATATCTTTTAGAGCACGGTGGTGGTTCTATTTTATAGAAATTATTGTTCTCTCATGCTTGACTTATAATATTTTGAGAGTCCTATAAAACAGCATTGTAATTTTCTTAAATTGTGAAATTAGTCCTAATATGATAGGCTTCCAAGATTAGTAAAAACTTTTTTATAAGTGCGTTGAATACTAAGAGAAGTTTGATACTTGATGATTGTTTTGAGATATGGACGTAGTGATACTAAAGTTGTGCTAGTTGAGTAGTTTTGAATTTGAGAAATACTTGTGTTGAAGTTTGCAAGTCCCGTAGCATGCACGTATGGTAAACGTTGTGTAACAAATTTGAAACATGAGGTGTTCTTTGATTGTCCTCCTTATGAGTGGCGGTCGGGGACGAGCGATGGTCTTTTCCTACCAATCTATCCCCCTAGGAGCATGCGCGTAGTGCTTGGTTTTTGATGACTTGTAGATTTTTGCAATAAGTATGTGAGTTCTTTATGAATAATGTTGAGTCCATGGATTATACGCACTCTCACCCTTCCATCATTGCTAGCCTCTTCGGTACCGTGCATTGCCCTTTCTCACCTTGAGAGTTGGTGCAAACTTCGCCGATGCATCCAAACCCCGTGATACGATACGCTCTATCACACATAAATCTCCTTATATCTTCCTCAAAACAGCCACCAAACCTACCTATTACGACATTTCCATAGCCATTCCGAGATATATTGCCATGCAACTTTCCACCGTTCCGTTTATCATGACACGCTTCATCATTGTCATATTGCTTTGCATGATCATGTAGTTGACATCGTATTTGTGGCAAAGCCACCATGCATATTATTTCATACATGTCACTCTTGATTCATTGCATATCCCGGTACACCACCGGAGGCATTCATATAGAGTCATACTTTGTTCTAGTATAGAGTTGTAATCATTGAGTTGTAAATAAATAGAAGTGTGATGATCATCATTCATAGAGCATTGTCCCAAAAAAGAGAAAGGCCAAATAAAAAAAGGGTCCCAAAAAAAGAAAAAAAGAAAATAAAAAGGGGCAATGCTACTATCCTTTTTCCACACTTGTGCTTCAAAGTAGCACCATGATCTTTATGATAGAGAGTCTTTTGTTTTGTCACTTTCATATACTAGTGGGAATTTTTCATTATAGAACTTGGCTTGTATATTCCAATAATGGACTTCCTCAAATGCCCTAGGTCTTCGTGAGCAAGCAAGTTGGATGCACACCCACTTAGTTTCTTTTGTTGAGCTTTCATACATTTATAGCTCTACTGCATCCGTTGCATGGCAATCCCTACTCCTTGCATTGACATCAATTGATGGGCATCTCCCTAGCCCGTTGATTAGCCGCGTCAATGTGAGACTTTCTCCCTTTTTGTCTTGTCCACATAACCCCCATCATCATATTCTATTCCACCCATAGTGTTATATCCATGGCCCATGCTCATGTATTGCGTGAAAGTTGAAAAAGTTTGAGATTACTAAAGTATGAAACAATTGCTTGGCTTGTCATCGGGGTTGTGCATGATGAGAGCATTCTTGTGTGACGAAAATGGAGCATGAACAAACTATATGATTTTGTAGGGATGAACTTCTTTGGCCATGTTATTTTCACAAGACATAATTGCTTAGTTAGTATGCTTGAAGTATTATTACTTTTATGTCAATATTAAACTTTTATCTTGAATCTTTCGGATCTGAATATTCATGCCACAATTGAGAGAATTACATTGAAAATTATGCTAAGTAGCATTCCACATCAAAAATTCTGTTTTTATCATTTACCTACTCGAGGACGAGCAGGAATTAAGCTTGGGGATGCTTGATACTTCTCCAACGTATCTATAATTTTTTATTGTTCCATGCTATTATATATTCTGTTTTGGATGTTTAATGGGCTTTATTATACACTTTTATATTATTTTTGGGACTAACCTATTAACCGGGGGCCCAGCCCAAATTGCTGTTTTTTTGCCTATTTCAGTGTTTCGCAGAAAAAGAATATCAAACGGAGTCCAACGGAATAAAACCTTCGGGAACGTGATTTTCGAAACAAACGTGATCCAGATGACTTGGAGTGGACGTCAAGCAATCAACAAGGAGGCCACGAGGCAGGGGGCGCGCCTACCCCCCCCCCCTCGGCGTGCCCTCCACCCTTGTGGGCCCCTCGTAGCTCCGCCGACCTACTTGTTCCTCCTATATATACCTACGTACCCCGAAAACATCAGAACAGGAGCCAGAACCCTAATTCCACCGCCGCAACCTTCTGTACCCATGAGATCTCATCTTGGGGCCTTTTCCGGCGCTCCGCCAGAGGGGGCATCGATCACGGAGGGCTTCTACATCAACACCATAGCCTCTCCGATGATGTGTGAGTAGTTTACCTCAGACCTTCGGGTCCATAGTTATTAGCTAGATGGCTTCTTATCGCTCTTTGGATCTCAATACAAAGTTCTCCTTGATTCTCTTGGAGATCTATTCTATGTAATCTTCTTTTGCGGTGTGTTTGTCGAGATCCGATGAATTGTGGGTTTATGATCAAGATTATCTATGAACAATATTTGAATCTTCTCTGAATTCTTTTATGTATGATTGGTTATCTTTGCAAGTCTCTTCGAATTATCAGTTTGGTTTGGCCTACTAGATTGGTCTTTCTTGCAATGGGAGAAGTGCTTAGCTTTGGGTTCAACCTTGCGGTGCTCGAATCCCAGTGACAGTAGGGGAAACGACATGTATTGTATTGTTGCCATCGAGGATAAAAAGATGGGGTTTATATCATATTGCATGAGTTTATCCCTCTACATCATGTCATCTTGCTTAAAGCGTTACTCCGTTCTTATGAACTTAATACTCTAGATGCATGCTGGATAGCGGTCGATGTGTGGAGTAATAGTAGTAGATGCAGGCAGGAGTCGGTCTACTTGTCACGGACGTGATGCCTATATACATGATCATACCTAGATATTCTTATAACTATGCTCAATTCTATCAATTGCTCGACAGTAATTTGTTTACCCACCGTAATACTTATGCTATCTTGAGAGAAGCCACTAGTGAAACCTATGGCCCCCGGGTCTATTTTCCATCATATTAATCTCCCGTCAACAAGCTATTTCTATTACCGTTTATTTTGCTTTCTTTACTTTTAGTCTCTATCATAAAAATATCAAAAATATTATCTTATTATCTCTATCAGATCTCACTTTTGCAAGTGGCCCTGAAGGGATTGACAACCCCTTTATCGCGTTGGTTGCAAGGTTCTTATTTGTTTGCGTAGGTGCATGGGACTTGAGCGTGGTCTCCTACTGGATTGATACCTTGGTTCTCAAAAACCGAGGGAAATACTTACACTACTTTACTGCATCACCCTTTCCTCTTCAAGGGAAAACCAACGCAGTGCTCAAGAGGTAGCAATGCACAAGCAGTATTCCCGCTTAGTACAAGTGAAGGCTAGAAAAAGACTGGGAAGCGACCAACTAGAGAGCGACAACAGTCATGAACATGCATTAAAATTAATCAACACTGAGTGCAAGCATGAGTAGGATATAATTCACCATGAACATAAATATCGTGGAGGCTATGTTGATTTTGTTTCAACTACATGCGTGAACTTGTGCCAAGTCAAGCCACTTGAATCATTCAAAGGAGGATATCACCCTATCATACCACATCACAACCATTTTAATAGCATGTTGGAACGCAAGGTAAACCATTATAAACTCCTAGCTAATTAAGCATGGCATGAGAAACTATAATCTCTAATTGTCATTGCAAACATGTTTCATTCATAATAGGTTGAATCAGGAACGATGAAGTAATCATATTTACAAAAACAAGATAGGTCGAGTTCATGCCAGCTTCTCTCATCTCAATCAGTCCATCATATATCGTCATTATTGCCTTTCACTTGCACGACCGAACGGTGTGGATAATAATAGTGCACGTGCATTGGACTAAGCTGGAATCTGCAAGCATTTAATATACAGGAGAAGACACGGTAATATGGGCTATTTGTTAAATCAACAATAATGCATATAAGAGCCACTTCAACATTTTCATCATGATCTTCTCCTCTCGACCCCCAAAGAAAAGAAATAAAACTATTTACACGGGAAAGCTCCCAACAAGCAAAAGAAGAACGAGAAATCTTTTTGGGTTTTCTTTTAGCTACTACTACTACAGGCATGAAAAGTAAACTAGCTAAAAGCTACATTTTTTTTGTTTTTTCTTAAGGTTTTTCAAACACACAAGAAGAAGCTTAGAAAAGAAAATAAACTAGCATGGATAGTACAATGAAAAAGTATGAGCACCGACAACTAGAATGAGTGTGTGAACATGAATGTAATGCCGGTGAGAAATGCGTACTCCCCCAAGCTTAGGCTTTTGGCCTAAGTTGGTCTATGGCCACGGCTGGCCTGGCGGATATCCAAAGTTGTAACTGGGGTCATACTGAGATGCAGCAGCTACTGCCTCAAGAGTTGCAGCTTGGAGGCGAGTTGCTTCTGTCCTCCTCTCATACTCGTTCGCCTCCTCCCTGGTTATGACATATCTCCCTTTTGCCTGAAAGTTAAAGAAAGTAGAATCTGGGAGGGCAACGTGAACAGTGCACCGCCTGTCAAAGATTAGTCAGTACTTGAGGAACCATTCATTCCTCTCAATAAACTAATGGCGAATCATAGCAATATAATCTAAATAAGCAGGATGCAACTCCATATCATTTTCATGAATGGGTACCTCAAGATAATTAGCTAAACGAGTTGCATAAATGCCACCAAACTAATCTCCACTTATACTGTTATGATGCAACCTTCGTGCAATGATAGCCCCCAAGTTATATTGTTTATCTCCTAATACTGCACTCTTGAAGACACTAAGATTTGGAACGCACATGTGAGAGGCTTCATCTTTACTGTTAATACATCTACCTATAAAGAGAGCAAAATAATGTATGGCAGGAAAATGGATGCTCCCTATGGTAGCTTGCGTGATCTCTCTAGATTCCCCCATAGTTATACTAGCAAGAAAGTCTTTATATTTGCGAGGTTCACTAGCATTGCCCCACTGCGGGAGTTTACAAGCAGTATTAAAATCTTCTAAGTCCATGGTATAAGATTTATCATAAAGATCAAATAGGACAGTGTGAGAATTGCGTGATGATGTAAATTTAAAACTTCTCACAAAGGAATCAGTTAGGTAGTAATATTGGGGGCACTTATCTGACATGAAGCCCTCAAGTTCAGCATTACCCACATACGCGTCAAATTCCTCTTTAATTCCTGCTTGGATCATAAAATCTTCTGATGGCCATTCACAAGGCCGCACTTGAGCTTCCCTTGGTTGTTCATTGTCCGGCTCATGTATCGCGAGCTTTGGTGCTTGCTTCCTTGAGGAACCACCTTGGTACATTTTCCTAAACATTTTTCTTCCTCTGAAAATTTTCGAAAATTTTTAGTGACTCAAAATAAAAGTGAACCAAACTCAACAAAATTGATAGCAACTACTCCCACAAGTGCCTAGAGACTATATCATGCATTAGAACTACTTGGGACCATATAAATTTAACATGCAAGCTCAAGAACAGGGTCACCTAAGCAGCAAAAATTTGCAATAAATAAAGCACTAGAACAAAAACTAATTGGACCATTGGAGGAGTCACATACCGAAGAAAAATCCCCCAAAGCAGTTTTGTGAGTAGAGATTTAAGCAAGGAGATCGAAAATTGCAGCAAAACGAGCTAGAACACGAGTTTGAGCTGTGTGGGGATTTTTTCTGCAGGAAGACAAAGTGTGTGGGTGCAGGAATAAGTGGAGGGGGCCACGTGGGGCCCACGAGGCAGGGGGCGCGCCCTGCACCCTCGTGGCCAGGTGGTTGCCCCCTCTGGTGTGTTCTCAGTGCCAGATATTCTTAAATATTCTAAAAAATCATATTTCAATTTCAGGACATTTGGAGAACTTTTATTTTCAGGGTATTTTTTTATTGCAAGGATAATTTAGAAATCAGACAGAAAATACTATTTTTGCTTTATTAAATCTAAATAACAGAAAGTAAAAGGAGGGTACAGAGAGTTGTGCTTTCTAACTTCATCCATCTCATGCTCATCAAAAGGAATCCGCTAACAAGGTTGATCAAGTCTTGTTAACAAACTCATTCCGAATCGCATGAAACCGGAGAATTTTCGAATAGCACTAGCTTACCTCAACGGGGATATGCACATCCCCAACAATAAGAATATCATATTTCTTCTTGACAGTAGGAAGAGGGAATTCAAAACCTCCAATAGTAATTGTTGAATTTTTTCCAATAGAATTGATACTGTGGACTTGAGGTTGTTTCCTCGGAAAGTGTACCGTATGCTCATTACCATTAACATGAAAAGTGACATTGCCTTTGTTGCAATCAATAACAGCCCCTGCAGTATTCAAAAAGGGCCTTCCAAGAATAATAGACATACTATCGTCCTCGGGAATATCAAGAATAACAAAGTCCGTTAAGATAGTAACGTTTGCAACCACAACAGGCACATCCTCACAAATACCGACAAGTATAGTAGTTGATTTATCGGCCATTTGCAAAGATATTTCAGTAGGTGTCAACTTATTCAAATCAAGTCAAAGATATAAAGAGAGAGGCATAACACTAACACCGGCTCCAAGATCACATAAAGCAGTTTTAACATAGTTTCTTTTAATGGAGCATGGCATAGTTGGTACTCCCGGATCTCCTAGTTTCTTAGGTATTCCACCCTTAAAAGTATAATTAGCAAGCATGGTGGAAATTTTCAACTTCCAGTATCTTTCTTTTATTTGTAACAATATATTTCATGTACTTAGCATAAGGATTCATTTTAAGCATATCAGTCAAACACATACGCAAAAAGATAGGTCTAATCATTTCAGCAAAGCGCTCAAAATCTTCATCATCATTTTTCTTGGATGGTTTAGGAGGAAAAGGCATGGGTTTGTGAACCCATGGTTCTCCTTCTTTACCATGCTTCCTAGCAACAAACTCTCTCTTATCATAACGTTGATTCTTTGATTGTGGGTTATCAAGATCAACGGCAGATTCAATTTCTACGTCATTGTCATTGCTAGGTTGAGCATCAACATGAACATCATCATTAACATTATCACTAGGTTCATGTTCATTACCAGATTGTGTTTCAGCATCAGAAATAGAAATATCATTGGGATTCTCAGGTGTATCAACAACAGGTTCACTAGAAGCATGCAAACTCCTATCATTTTTCTTTTTCTTCTTCTTAGAAGGACTAGGTGCATCAACATTAGTTCTCTGAGAATTTTGCTCAACTCTCTTAGGGTGGCCCTCAGGATACAAAGGTTCCTGAGTCATTTTACCCCCTCTAGTCATAACTCTAACAGCATTATCATTTTTCTTAATATTTAATTCATTGAGCAAATCATTTTGAGCTTTAAGCACTTGTTCTACTTGAGTGGTAACCATAGAAGCATGTTTACTAATAAGTTTAAGTTCACCTTTAACTCTGGACATATAATCACTCAAGTGTTCAATCATATATGCATTACGTTTCAATTGTCTACCAACATAAGCATTGAAGTTTTCTTGTTTAACAATAAAATTATCAAACTCAACCAAGCATTGGCTAGCAAACTTAGTAGATGGGATTTCAGCTTTATCAAATCTATAGAGATAATTTACCTTTACTACCTGTGTCGGGTTATCAAGACCATGTATTTCTTCAATAGGTGGTAAATTCTTAACATCTTCAGCTTTAATACCCTTTTCTTTCATAGATTTCTTTGCCTCTTGCATGTCTTCAGGACTGAGAAATAGAATACCCCTTTCCCCGGAGTTGGTTTAGGAGTTGGTTCAGGAAGTGTCCAATTATTATCATTACTCAACATATTATTCAATAGCAATTCAGCTTGATCAACAGTTCTTTCCCTGAAAACACAACCAACACAACTATCCAGGTGGTCTCTGGAAGCATTAGTTAGTCCATTAGATATCAAGTATTTCATTTTTCTTGAGAGGATGATCAGGCAAAGCATTAAGTAATCGGAGAAGCCTCCCCCAAGCTTGTGGGAGACTCTCTTCTTCAATTTGCACAAAATTATATATTTCCCTTAAGGCAGCTTGTTTCATATGAGCGGGGAAATATTTAGCAGAGAAGTAATAAATCATATCCTGGGGACTACGCACACAACCAGGATCAAGAGAATTAAACCATATTTTAGCATCACCCTTTAATGAGAACGAAAATAACTTAAGGATATAGTAGTAACGAATTTTTTCCTCATGAGTGAATAGGGTGGCCCAGGTGGGTTGTGCCCACCTCGATGGCCTCCCGCACCGCCTCTTTGCTCTATAAATACCCCAATATTCCAGAAACCATAGGGGAGTCGACGAAAATCAATTCCAGCCGCCGCAAGTTCTAGAACCACCAGATCCAATCTAGACACCATCACGGAGGGGTTCATCATGCCCATTGGTGCCTCTCCGATGATGCGTGAGTAGTTCTTTGTAGACCTACCGGTCCGTAGTTAGTAGCTAGATGGCTTCATCTCTCTCTTTTGATTCTCAATACAATGGTCTCTTGGATATCCATATGATGTAACTCTTTTTGCGGTGTGTTTGTTGGGATCCGATGAACTTTGAGTTTATGATCAGATCTATCTTTTTACCATGAAAGTTATTTGAGTCTTCTTTGATCTCTTATATGCATGATTGCTTATAGCCTCGTATTTCTTCTCCGATATTTGCTTTTTTTGGCCAACTTGATCTATTTATCTTGCAATGGGAAGAGGTGATTTGTGATGGGTTCGATCTTACGGTGCTTGATCCTAGTGACAGAAAGGGAACCGACACGTATGTATCGTTGCTATTAAGGATAACAAGATGGGGTCTATTTCTACATAAATAGATCTTGTCTACATCGTGTCATCGTTCTTATTGCATTACTCCGTTTCTCCATGAATTTAATAAACTAGATGCATGCTGGATAGCGGTCGATGTGTGGAGTAATAGTAGTAGATGCAGGCAGGAGTCGGTCTACTAATCTTGGACGTGATGCCTATATAATGATCATTGCCTGGATATCGTCATGATTATTTGAAGTTCGATCAATTGCCCAACAGTAATTTGTTCACCCACCATTTGCTATTTTTCTCGAGAGAAGCCACTAGTGAAATCTACGGCCCCCGGGTCTCTTCTTTATTATATTTGCCTTTGCGATATACTTTTATTTGGTTTTATTTTTAGATCTATTAAATAAAAAATAAAAAAATGCCTTGCTACACTTTATTTTATTTGTGATCTATTTATCCAATCTATTACAACTTTACCCTGTCCTTTTGCCAATTTTTGGCGCCATTACCCGAAAGGGATTGACAACCCCTTTAACACGTCGGGTTGCGCGTATTTTTTATTTGTTTGCAGGTGTTGTTTACAAAGTGTTGCTTGGTTCTCCTACTGGTTCGATAACCTTGGTCTCATCCCTGAGGGAAATACCCACCGTTGTTGTGCTGCATCATCCCTTCCTCTTTGGGGAAATACCGACGTAGTTCTAGCAGACATCAAAAGGAATTTCTAGCGCCATTGCCGGGGAGGATCAAGTCAAGATAGTCTCCTGGCCACGTGCCAAATTCTGGCCCCATTGCCGGGGAGACATCATCAACATCTACCAGGTTCCTAATCACAAATCTCATCTCCTTGCTGATAACCCACAAGTATAGGGGATCGCAACAATTTTCGAGGGTAGAGTATTCAACCCAAATTTATAGATTCGACACAAGGGGAGCCAAAGAATATTTGAAGGTATTAGCAGCTGAGTTGTCAATTCAACCACACCCGGAGATTAATTATTTGCAGCAAAGTGATCAGTAGCACAGTAATATGATAGTTTTGATAGTGGTGATAGTAGCAATGGTAACAGTAACAGTGATAGCAGTAATTTTGTAGCAAGTGTAACAGTGATGATAGCAGTAGTAACTTAGCAGAAACAATATAAGATAAATTCGTAGGCATTGGATCGGTGACTTGTTGGATGATATTCATCATGTGGCAGTTATAACCTAGGGCGATACGGCTCTAGCTCCAGTTCTTCGATATAATGTAGGCATGTATTCCGTAAATAATCATACGTGCTTTATTAAAAGAACTTGCATGACATCTTTTGTCCTACCCTCCCGTGGCAGCGGGGTCCATATTGGAAACTAAGGGATATTAAGGCCTCCTTTTAATAGAGAATCGACACAAAGCATTAACACATAGTGAATACATGAACTCCTCAAACTACGGTCATCACCGGGAGTGGGCCCGGTTGTTGTCACTCCGGGGTTGCCGGATCATAACACGTAGAAACTTGCAAGATCGGATCTAAAACATGGATATAATGATGAATTCATAAACGGTTCAGATCTGAGTTCATGGCACCCGGGCCCAAAGTGACAAGCATTAAGCATAGCAAAGTCATAGCAACATCAATCTAAGAACATAGTGGGTACAAGGGATCAGGCCCTAACAAAACTAACTCGATTACATGATAAATCTCATCCAACTCCTCACCGACCAGCGAGCCTACGAAGGAATTACTCAATCCCGGTGGGGAGCATCATGGAATTAGCGATGGAGATTGGTTGTTGATGACGAAGAACGGAGATCCCCCTCTCCGGAGCCCCAAACGGACTCCAGATCTGCCCTCCCGAGGAAGAACAGGGCTTGGCGGCGGCTCCGTCTTGTGGATCGCGATAATTCTTTCTCCCTGATTTTTTCTGGAATAATGTGATTTTATAGTATCAGGGGGGTCGTTAGCGGGGCCACCAGGTGGGTACAACCCACCTAGGCGCGCCAGGAGAGGGGGGCGCCCTGGTGGGTTGTGCCCAACCAGGGGCCCCTCCCTGGTGGGTCTTGGCTCCAGAAATTCTTATTATTGATATAAAAAATCCTCGCAAAGTTCCGTTCCATTCTGAGAACTTTTATTTCTGCACAAAAACAACGCCACGGTAGTTCTGCTGAAAACAGCGTCAGTCCGGGGTTAGTTTCATTCAAATCATGCTAATTAGAGTCCAAAACAAGAGGAAAAGCGTGAGAAAAAGTAGATACATTGGAGACATATCAACTCCCCCAAGCTTAATCATTAGCTTGTGCTCAATCAATTCAGTTGATAAACTGAAAGTGAGAAAGAAAAACTTTTATGAACTCTTTTTCTCTTGTTTGCATAAATAAGCTTAAACAGCACCTAGGTTTTCAGCCAATCATTATAACTAACCATGTCGACAATAACACTTAAAGATTATATTAACTCATATCAATGACATAATCAACTAGTGAGCAATAATAAGATATCTTAAACAGCAACACATTGTCAAAACAACCATGATATAATATGAGAATAATGGTATCTCGCTAGCCCTTTCTGAGATCGCAAAACATAAATGCAGAGCACCTCCAAAGTTCAAGAAGTGACTAAACATTGTAATTCATGGTAGAAAAGATCCAGTCATGATGCACCCAACATTAGCTACAATCAATGCATAAATCATGACAGTTGTGCTCTACTCAGTTTTTGGCGCTTGTTTTAGAAGGTGGTGACACAACATAAAAGTAAATAGAAATTCCCTTCGCAGAGGGAAGCAGTGATTTGTAGAGGTGCCAGAGCTCAGTTTTTTAAAACAGAGATAAATGATATTTTGAGACATGCACCCTTCTTATTCACTTCACGACCATCAGTTATCAAGATCTTCCATGCTAAGCACGCTAGTGGCGGTTCCCAAGCGATAAAAGTAAAGGTTTTGACTCCATTGGGAGTTTTTGTTTGATTATTTCATAGATGAACTCTTTTTCATGTTTGCAGTTTGGGACTGGGCATCCCTATTACCGCCCATTTTATCGTGCGATGGCGAGTGAATAAACACTCGACCTGAGAATAACCCGCTTAGCACGGAAGATATCGACCACCTCCTATCGTTCCATGAACGATCCAGGCACACAAAAAGGATAATTTTTATAAGTTTTTAGAGGTGGCACAGGCAAATTTACTTAGGACGGCAGGGTAATACCGTATATAGGTAGGTATGGTGGACTCATCTGGAATAACTTTGGGTTCAAGGTTTTTGATGTACAAGCAGAATTCCCACTTAGTATAGGCGAAGGCTAGCAATTTAGATTGAGAAGCGGCCAGCTAGAGAGCAACAACGATCATAACCATGCATTATGCATAAGTAACATTGGACACTAGCATGAGTAGGATATGAACACCATGAACATAAATATCATAGAGGCTATGTTGGTTTTGATTCAACTACATGCATAAACATGTGCCAAGTCAAGCCACTCGAACATTCAGAGGAGGATACCATATCATCATACTACATCACAATCATTTTAATGCTATGTTGATATCCAAGATAAATCATTATCAACTCCCAGCTACTTATGCATGGCATGAGAAACTATAATCTCTAATTGTCATTGCAAACATGTTTAATCATAATGGGCTGAAGCCTAGATACTAGGTTAAACATATTTACACAAACAGAACATGTCAAGTTCATACCAGTTTCTCTCTGCCACGACCAGCTCATCGAATATCGTCATTATTGCCTTTCACTTGCACGACCGAACAATATGAAAATAATAATAGTGCAAGAGTGTCGTGGACTAAGCTGGAATCTGCAAACATTTTATTCAACAGGAGAAGACAAGGTAAAATGTGTTCTTTATTAGATGAACAGTTATTCATATGAGAGCCACTCAAACATTTCATCGTGGTCTTCTCCTCGGTAAGACTCGAATAAAAAGAAAAGAAATGCAAAGAAACACACTGAAATATTTTTAGAGTTTTTGGTTTTCTTCAACAAGCAAATAAAAAGCAACAACGAGAAGAACTATTTACATGGGAAAGCTCCCAACAAGCAGAAGAAGAACAAGGAAATCTTTTTGGATTTTCTTTTTAGTACTACCACTAAACATGCATGGAAAGTAAATTACTACAACTAATTTTTTTGGTTTTTCTAAAGTTTTTCAAACACACAAGAAGAAAGCAAGAAAATAAATCTAAGCATGGATAATACAATGAAAAAGTGTGAGCACCGACAAATAGAATGATATGTGAACATGAATATAATGTTGGTGAGAAACACATACTCCCCCAAGCTTAGGGTTTTGGCCTAAGTTGGTAATCAATTAGTAGTCTGGAGGGTAGTAGGGATCCTGACGAGCGGGCATCCACTCATCCCACTGCTGAGGTACCTGTGCAGCCTCTGCAGCAGTGTGAGCGTTCCAGTAGGCGATGATGTCTGCAGGCATAACCCTATATCCGCCCCTGGCAGCAGAATCAAACAAAGCAGGTGCAGGCAAGGGGATAACATCACGAGTTGTAACGCTATAGACCAGGTTATAAGGAATGGAAATATCAGGACGATCATGTGCAAGAAAGTGATGGTGATCCATGGCTGCTCGGTCTAGGTAAACCTTGGTCAGAGGGTAATCATGAGGGCGTATCTCAACTTCGAAGTGAGCCGCCAAACGAGTAGCAAAAATCCCACCATGTACTTTACCCTGGGATTTATAAAGATGCAGGCGATGAGCCACGATAGTTCCCAAGCTATATGTGTTCTCGCCCTCAAGTGCATGACATAAAACAGCAAGGTCTGGTGAACTAAGTGCACCCACCTTCTCCCTAGCAAGCAAGCATTTGGTAATAAAAAGTGCAAAGTAACGACCAGCAGGAAAATGTAAGCCTGCGGCAGTGATGGCCGACATTGTTCTCTCATCACCCACTGTCAAAGTGCGACAAAAGGCCTCAAACTCGGCCGGCCTAGGCTCAGCCAAGCTCCCATCAGACGGGATCATGCATATGTTACAAAATTCAGTAACTAGTATCTGATGGTTTTCAACATAAAAGTCAAAGCTCACTTCAGGAGGATTATTTCTAGGCAGGAAAGTAAAACTTTGAACAAAGATGTTTGTGAGGATTTGGTGTTGGTCAAACTCATCTGCGATGAAGTCCGTGAGGCCTGCATTAGCAATGTATTGTATGAACTCCTCATGGATTCCAGCCTCTTGCAGGAACGGGGTGTGCGTCCATTCGCATGGCAGTACCTCCGCCAACCTCCGAGGGTGGAGATCACTATCAGAAGACTCCCCAATAACACCCTTGGAGTTCTTCTTTGAGCCAAACTTCCTGAAGATATTCATGTCCGCATACAATTTTTCCTATGAACAAAAATCTGAATTTTTAGTTCACCAAATTTTCTCAACAAAACTTCACAAAATCGATAGCAACTACTCATAGGGATACATAGAGGCCATAGCAAGCATTCAAACTACTTAGGACACTAAATATTGAACATGCAAGCACATCTACAGTAGCACCAAGAGTAGCTAATTATTCAAAGTATAAACCACCAAAACAAAAAGTAATTGGACAAATGGTGGAGTCACATACCAAGCAACAATCCCACGAAACAGTTTTGGAAACGGAGCTTCGAGCAAAGAGATCGAAATCCGCGGGTTTGAGAGCAAGAACACGGGAGAGAGAGAGAAATGGAGATTTTTTTCTGGAGGTAGGTGATGATGTGGGATGAAGAGGTAAGTGAGGGGGGCCATGTGGGGACCACAACCCACCAGGGCGCGCCTGGGGGTCCTGGCGCGCCCAGGTGGGTCGTGCCCACCTGGTGCACCTCCCTTTGATATTATTTGCACTAGAAATTCAGAAATATTCAGAAAAAAATCGTATTAAATTTTCAGGGCATTCTGAGAACTTTTTTTTTTGGTCATTTTTTATTGCACGGAAAATTCAGAAAACAGACAAAACATGGCATTTTATTTTATTTAACTAATAAAAACAGAGAACAAAAAGTAAGGACAGAAGGTAGTGCTTACTAAATTCATCAACTTCATACCGCTCAAAAATGATTCATTAATAAGGTTGATCAGGTCTTATTAACAACCACCTTCAATTAGCATGAAACCGAAGAAATTTCGTAAATCACTAAGTTACCTCAATGGGGATATGAATGTCCCCAACAATAAGCATTTCATATTTCTTTTTGATAGTAGGTAGAGGTATTTGAAAACTTCCAATAGTGATTGTCGGAGATTTTTCAATAACATTAATACCATTCACTTGGAATTGTTTCTTCGGAAAGTGCACCGTATGCTCATTACCTTTAATATGAAAAGTGACCTTGCTTTTGTTGCAATCAATAACAGCTCTTGCAGTATTCAAGAAGGGTCTACCAAGGATAATCGACATGTTTTCGTCCTCGGGCATCTCAAGTATAACAAAGTCAGTCAAAATAGTAACTTTAGCAACAACAACGGGCACATCCTCACTGATACCGATATGTATCGCAGTTTACTTGTCAGCCATTTGCAAAGATATTTCAGTAGGTGTGAGTTTATTCAAGTCAAGCCTTTTATATAAAGAGAAAGGCATAACACTAACACCAGCTCCTAAATCACACAAAGCAGTTTTCACATAATTCTTTTTAATAGAGCAAGGTATAGTTGGTATTCCCGGATCTCCAAATTTTTTAGGTACTCCATCTTTAAAAGTGTAATTAGCAAGCATAGTGGAGATTTCAGCTTCCGGTATTTTTCTCTTATTTGTGATGATGTCTTTCATATACTTTGCATAAGGAGGCATTTTCAAGATACCAGTCAAGCGAGTACGCAAAAAGACTGGCCTCAGCATTTCAGCAAAGCGTTCAAATTCTTCATCATCATTCTTTTTAGTTGAGTTGGGTGGAAAAGGCATAGGTTTTCTCTTTCTTTACCGTGTTTCCTAGCCATAAAGTCTCTTTTATCATATCTTTTATTTTTGGGTTGTGGGTTATCAAGATCCACAGGTGTTTCTATCTCAACATCATTATCTGGTTCTTTTTCATTTGGTTGAGAGTCTTCATGAACCTCATCATTCTCTTTTTCATTATCATTGGGTGAGTGTTCATTACCAGATTGAGTTTCAGCATCAGAGATAGAAGTTTTATTATCATTATCAGGAGGTTTCTCTATTTCAGGTTCACTAGAAGCATGCAAAGTCCTATCATTTTTCTGTTTCCTTTTCTTTCTAGAAGGACTAGGTGCATCAGTGTTAACTCTTTTTGAGTCTTGTTCAATTCTTTTTGGGTGACCCTCAGGAAAGTGGTTCTTGAGTCATTTTACCTCCCCTAGTTGCAAGTCTAACAACAAAGTCATGTATATTATTATTCATTTCATCAAGCAATTCTCTTTGAGATTTAGCAACTTGTTCTAACTGGGTTTGTACCATAGAAGCATGTTTTCCAACACCTCTAACATAATTCGAAATCCTAAATAACAAGTCACTCAAGTGAGCAATCATATCAGAATTATATTTCAATTGTTTCATAACATTTGCATTGAAGTGATCTTGTTTTCTAATGTAGTTTTCAAACTCATAAAGGCATTGACTAGGATGCATATTGTGAGGATTGTCATTATCATTGAACTTCATTAAAGAATTTACCTCTACCACCTTAGGCATTGGTGGTGTATTAAGCCTGTGTATTTCTTCAATAGGAGGTAAATTTTTAACATCTTCAGCCTTAATACCTTTTTCCTTCATAGATTTCTTTGCCTCTTGCATATCTTCAGGACTGAGATATAATATACCCATCTTCTTCGGAGTGGGTTTAGCCGGTGGTTCAGGAAGAGTCCAATCATCATAATTTTTCAATATGTTATTCAATAATTCTTCAACTTGAGCAATAGTTCGTTCCCTGAAAACACAACCAGCACAACTATCTAGGAAATCCCTAGAAGCATCGGTTAGTCCATTATAGAAGATATCAAGTATTTCATTTTTCTTAAGAGGATGATCAGGCAAAGCATTAAGTAACTGGCAAAGCCTCCCCCAAGCTTGTGGGAGACTCTCTTCTTTAGCTTGCACAAAGTTAAATATTTCCTGTAAGGCAGCTTGTTTCTTATGAGCAGGAAAATATTTTCCAGAGAAGTAATAAATCATATCCTGGGGACTATGCACACAACCAGGAGCAAGAGTATTGTACCAAGCTTTAGCATCACCCTTAATGAGAAAGGAAATAATTTAAGAATAAAATAATAGCGAGTCTTCTCATCATGAGTAAAAAGGGTGGCTATATCATTTAACTTAGTAAGATGTGCCACAACAGTTTCAGTTTCATAACCATGGAAAGGATCATATTCAACCAAAGTAATTAACTCTGGGTCGACAGAGAATTCATAATCCTTATCATCAATAAAGATAGGTGAAGTAGCAAACTTAGGATCACACTTCATTCTAGCATTTAGAGATTTTCCTTTGTACTTGCAATATAATTTCTCTGGATCATCTCTATCATTGCAAGCAAAAATATCTCTAGTTGTTTCTTCACTCATAGCATAACCTTCCGGTACCTTAGGCAATTCATATCTAGGAAGGATAGTTCTAGCAGGTGTTTCAGGAGTTTCAGTTTCAAGCTCATCATCAGATTCCACAACATCATGTTGTATTACTCTAGCAATTTGTGCATCAAGTAAATCACCAAATGGCACATCATCATTATCAAGCAAGGTACTAGCATCATCATAAGCATTATCCATAGCAGAAGTAGCATCATCAATAACTTGCGACATATCAGAATTAATAGCATGTGGTGGTATTGCAAGTTTACTCAAAACAGAAGGTGAATCTAAAGCAGAACTGGATGGCAGTTCCTTACCTCCCCTCGTCTTTGAGGGAAATATCTTAGTCTTTGGATCTTTCAGATTCTTCATAGTGATAAATTGATAATAATTCCAAGTGACTCAACAAATATAGCTATGCTCCCCGACAACGACACCAGAAAAAGGTCTTGATAACCCACAAGTATAGGGGATCGCAATAGTTTTTGAGGGTAGAGTATTCAACCAAAATTAATAGATTCGACACAAGGGGAACCAAAGAATATTTGAAGGTATTAGCAGCTGAGTTATCAATTCAACCACACCTGGAGATTAATTATCTGTAGCAAAGTGATCACTAGCACAGTAATATGATAGTTTTGATAGTGGTGACAGTAGCAATGGTAATAGTAACAGTGATAGCAGTAATTTTGTAGCAAGTGTAACAGTGATGATAGCAGTAGTAACTTAGCAGAAACAATATAAGATAAATTCGTAGGCATTGGATCGGTGACTTGTTGGATGATATTCATCATGTGACAGTTATAACCTAGGGTGATACGGCACTAGCTCCAGTTCATCGATATAATGTAGGCATGTATTCCGTAAATAGTCATACGTGCTTTTTAAAAGAACTTGCATGACATCTTTTGTCCTACCCTCCCGTGGCAGCGGGGTCCATATTGGAAACTAAGGGATATTAAGGCCTCCTTTTAATAGAGAACTGGAACAAAGCGTTAACACATAGTGAATACATGAACTCCTCAAACTACGGTCATCACCGGGAGTGGGCCCGGTTGTTGTCACTCCGGGGTTGCCGGATCATAACACGTAGTAGGTGACTATAACTTGCAAGATCAGATCTAAAACATGGATATAATGATGAATCCATAAATGGTTCAGATCTAAGTTCATGGCACCCGGGCCCAAAGTGACAAGCATTAAGCATAGCAAAGTCATAGCAACATCAATCTAAGAACATAGTGGATACTAGGGATCAAGCCCTAACAAAACTAACTCGATTACATGATGAATCTCATCCAACTCCTCACCGACCAGCGAGCCTATGAAGGAATTACTCACTCCCGGTGGGGAGCATCATGGAATTGGCGATGGAGATTGGTTGGTGATGACGAAGAACGAAGAAACCCCCTCTCCGGAGCCCCAAACGGACTCCAGATCTACCCTCCCGAGGAAGAACAGGGCTTGGCGGCGGCTCTGTCTCATGGATCGTGATAATTCTTTCTCCATGATTTTTTCTGGAATAATGTGATTTTATAGTATCAGGGGGGTCGTCAGCGGGGCCACCAGGTGGGTACAACCCACCTGGGCACGCCAGGAGAGGGGGCCGCGCCCTGGTGGGTTGTGCCCAACCAGGGGCCCCTCTCTGGTGGGTCTTGGCTCCAGAAATTCTTATTATTGATATAAAAAATCCTCGCAAAGTTCCGTTCCATTCCGAGAACTTTTATTTCTGCACAAAAATAACACCACGGTAGTTCTGTTGAAAACAACGTCAGTCGGGGGTTAGTTTCATTCAAATCATGCAAATTAGAGTCCAAAAAAAGAGGAAAAGCGTGAGAAAAAGTAGATACGTTGGAGACGTATCACTTGCAATTTACATTATTTACCATTTGCCTCTCGTTTTCCTCTCCCCCACTTCACAAAAAATTGCCATTTTATTCGCCTTCTTTTTCGTTCGCCATTTTCTTGCCGGATCTGTTTTTGAGTGCAATCTTGTTGCGTAGTCACAATGACTCAAGAGAACACCAAGTTGTGTGATTTCTCAAATACCAAAAACAATGATTTTCTTAGCACTCCGATTGCTCCTCCCGCCACTAGTGCGGAAACTTGTGATATTAATACCGCTTTGCTGAATCTTGTTATGAAAGATCAATTTTCCGGTACTCCTAATGAGGATGTCGCGTATCATCTTAACACATTCGTGGAATTATGCGATATGGAAAATAAAAAAGATGTGGAGAATGATGTTGTGAAGTTGAAATTATTTCCGTTTTCTTTGCGAGATCGTGCAAAAATTTGGTTTTCTTCTTTGCCTCGTAATAGTATCGATTCTTGGAATAAGTGCAAAGATGATTTCATTACTAAGTATTTTCCGCCCGCAAAAAATATTTCCCTTAGAACCCAGATCATGAATTTCAAGCAACTTGAACATGAGCATGTTGCACAATCTTGGGAAAGGATGAAATTGATGCTAAGGAATTGCCCAACTCATGGGTTAAATCTTTGGATGATCATACAAAATTTTTACACGGAGTTGAATTTTGTTTCTCGTATATTTTAGATTCCGCTGTAGGTGGTACTTTTATGGAAATTACTTTGGGTGAAGCCACCAAATTGCTTGATAATATCATGGCAAATTATTTACAATGGCATACCGAAAGAGCTCCTACTAGTAAAAAAGTTAATTCGATTGAAGAAATTTCTTCTTTGAAAAAGTTGTTGCTCTTATGAAATTGGTTGCTAATAAAAGTGCTCCTATTGATTTTAATGATGTGCCTTGGTCTACTTTGATTGAGCAAAATAGTGATGCCATAGATGTGAATTTTATCTCGCGAAACAATTTCAATAACAATGCTTATAGAGGTAATTTTAATCCTAGGCCTTTTCCTAGTAATTCCTATAATAATTATGGTAATTACTATGGTAATCCTTCTTATAATAATAATAGGAACACCTCTGATCTTGAGAATAATATTAAAGAATTTATCAATACTCAAAAAGTTTTCAATGCTACAATGGAAGAAAAGTTGAATAAGATTGATGATTTGTCTAGAAGTGTTGATAGAATCCTCATGATGTAGAAAATATCAAGAGAAATTTTTTGTGCCTAAGGTTAAAGAATCAATTAAAGCTCTTTATGTTTCCATGGATGAAAGTAAGAAAAGAACTGCTATGCTTAGAGCTAGAAGAGAATTTTTAGAAAAGGTGTTTTCTAGTGATTGCTTTCATAAAAGTGATGAAGATCTTAAAATGATCGGTGTTTCTTCTATTGATTCTCTGTTTACTAAAATTAAGATTGATGAAAAAGGGACTGGAGAAGATTCAACTTTAGCTAGAAGGCGTCCCGATAATTCGGAGGGTGAAAATCTTGTTGAGAAAATTGATAAAAGTGGGTTTGAAGAGGTCAAAACTTTAACTAGTGATGTGCCCACTCTTTTCGATTACAAAGACTAAATTATGATAGTTGCTCTTTGATTGATTGTATTTCTTTGTTGCAATCCATGACAAATTCACCCCATGCTTATGAGCAAAATAAAGCTTTTACTAAACATATTGTTGATGCTATGATGAAAGCTTTGGAAGAAAAGTTGGAATTAGAAGTTTCAATTCCTAGAAAATTACATGATGAATGGGAACCTACTATCAAAGTCAAGATTAAAAATTATGAGTGTTTTGCTTTATGTGACTTGGGTGCTAGTGTTTCTACAATTCCGAAATCTCTTTGTGATGTGCTTGGTCTTACTGATATTGAAGAATGTTCTTTAAATTTGCACTTAGCGGATTCTACTATTAAAAAGCCTATGGGAAGAATTAATGATGTTCTTATTCTTGCAAATAGGAATTATGTGCCCACAAATTTTATTGTTCTTGATATTGATTGCAATCCGTCTTGTCCAATTATTCTTGGTAGCTCATTTTTACGTACTATTGGTGCCGTGATTGATATGAAAGAAGACAATATTAAATTTCAATTTCCACTAAGGAAGGGTATGGAACACTTCCCTAGAACAAGAATTAGGCCACCATATGAATCAATCATGAGGGCATCTTATGGATCTTGAAGCAAAGATGACAATACTTAGATCCTTGCTTTATGCCTAGCTAGGTGCGTAAAACGATAGCGCTTGTTGGGAGGCAACCCAATGAATAAAAAAAAATTATTTTTGCCTTTTGCTTTCTGTTCTTGAGTATTTGCACAATTATGCTACTGTTATGATTGTGTTTTTTTGTTTTAATTAGTGTTGTGCCAAGCAAAGCCTTTAGGATTATGTTGGGTGATAGTTGATTTGATCTTGCTGAAAGACAGAAACTTTTGCGCTCACGAAAATAATTCTCATTTTTAACAGAAGCATGATAAAATGCCAATTATTTTTGAAGAATATTAATATAAAAATTTCTCACGTGGTCCTAATTTTTCAGAATTTTTGGAGTTTCATAAGTATTTGAAATATCCAGATTGCTACAGACTGTTCTGTTTTTGACAGATTCTGTTTTCTTTGCGTTGTGTGCCTGTTTTGATGATTCTATGGTTTTCTTTGAAGAGTTTTTGCCATAGAAAAATGGAATACAGTAGATATAATGCAAGAACAAAATATGAATTGGTTTTCTACAGTACTTATAGTAGTGATTCTCTTTCTTATACTAACGGATCTGACGAAGGTTTTGTTGAGTTTTGTGTGATTGAAGTTTTCAAGTTTTGGGTGATGTTACGATGGATGAGGCAATAAGGAGTAAGAAGATCCTAAGCTTGGGGATGCCCATGGCATCCCAAGCTTTATCCAAAGGGAATCAAGCAACTAAGCTTGGGGATGCCCGAGTGGCACTCCCTCTTTCTTCTAACGACCATCGGTACTTTACTCGGAACTATATTTTTATTCGTCACATACTATGAGTTTTGCTTGGAGCGTCTTGTATGATATGTGTCTTTGCTTGTTTCGATTTTTGTTTTAAGTATTGAATCCTTGCTGGACACACCTATTTTAGAGAGCCAAAATTATGCCATGACTTGTTAGAATTGCTCTCTATGCTTCACTTAAGTCTTTATGAGCTATGGAATTGCTCTAGTGCTTCACTTATATCTTTTGGAGCACAGTGTGCTTTGTTATTTTTGAAGAAATTGTCTCATACTTCACTTAGATTTATTTGAGAGTTAGTAGTTTTTTAAGAAATTCTCTCTTGCTTCACTTAAATTAATTTGAGAGAAAGAAACATTATGCTCATGATCTTCACTTATATTTGTTTGAGCTTATCAAAAGCAACACATGAAAATTAGTCCCAAAGTGATAGATATCCAAGAAGGATATAATAAAAACTTTCATGAAGATCATTGGACAAAATAAACTTGATTCCTTGTAATAGTTTTGAGATATGATGATATGATATGTGAGTCATGTTGGTGAGTAATTATGCTTTAGTAAGAATATTGGTGTTAAGGTTTGTGATTCCCTATGCAAGCACGAAAGTCAATAGTTATGCAATGAAATTATATCCTACTTGTGGTGCATTATTCGGTGTTAATGCTTAATGCTTGCTTATGAGATTTTTTGTTTCTTGGTTGGTCGCTTCTCAATCTTTTGCTAGCCTTCATTTTGCACTAAGTATGATCACTACTTGTGCACCCAAAACCCTTTAAACCAGTTTTGCCATGTGAGTCCATCATATCTACCTATATGCGGTATTCTTTTGCTGTTCTAAGCAAATTTGTATGTGCCATCTCTAATTTTCAAAATAAATTTCTCTTTTGTGTGCTCGTACCGTTCGCGAGGCGGTGAGGGGTGGCCGATATTTTCCATGCTAGATGTGTTATTCTCACGATGAGTGTTTATTCACTTGTCATTGCACGAGAGTGAGGCAAAGGTATTAGGGATGCCCAGTCCCGAAATGAAAAAATAATTTACTTTATGTTGTCAAATAATAAATTCCTTGGAAAGTGTTGGTATGGAGGGCACCCATGGGTACGGTTAGCCATGGAAAGTGAAAGTATGGTGGAAAAAGGAATAAACTTTTTTCTGTTTGGGAACCGCCTATGATATATCTAGCATGGGAAGTGTGGGGAACTCTAAGTCATTTTCGTTGGTGGGAAAAGCATACCTCCCAAAATGTTTTTATCTCTATGTTTTTCGCTTTGAGCTCTGGCACCTCTATAAATCCCTACTTCCCTCCGCGAAGGGCCATTCCTTTACTTTATGCAATTTTTATTTTTAATTTGAGTCTCCATCTTCTCTTATAAAGCACCAACTAAGGGGCACTATGATCGTACTTGAGCATTGGGTGTAGCTAATATGCGAGTGTGTTTCATGAATGGATCAATGATTGAGCATAATGGGCTAGGGATAACTTATTTTAGCATTGATATTTTGAAAGACATGGTTGCTTGTTGATATGCTTGATTATTTAAGTTATCATGTCAAAACTAGACTATTGCTTTGAACCATATAAAAGTCCAAATGTCCATGCTATAAAGAAAAGAATATGTGATGAACATGTTAGGCAGCATTCCACATCAAAAATTCTATTTATATCATTTACCTACTCGAGAACGAGCAGGAATTAAGCTTGGGGATGCCGATACGTCTCCAACGTATCTATAATTTTTGATTGTTCCATGCTGTTATATTATCATTCTTGGATGTTTTACAATCATTCTATAGTCATTTTATTTCATTTTTTGGTACTAACCTATTCACATAGTGCCCAGTGCCAGTTTTTGTTTTCTGCATGTTTTTTACATCGCAGGAAATCAATACCAAACGGAGTCCAAACGCAGCGAAACTTTTTTTGGATTTTTTTTTACCGGAAGACATCCAGTGGGCCAGAGAAGCACCTGGGGGTGCCCCGAGGGGGGCACAACCCACCAGGGCGTGCCTGGAGGCCTAGGCGCGCCCAGGTGGGTTGTGCCTACCTCGGTGGCCTCCCGCACAGCATCTTTGCTCTATAAATATCCCAATATTTCAGAAACCTTAGGGGAGTCGACGAAAATCAATTCCAGTCACCGCAAGTACCAGAACCACCAGATCCAATCTAGACACCATCACGGAGGGGTTCATCATGCCCATTGGTGCCTCTCCGATGATGCATGAGTAGTTCTTTGTAGACCTACGGGTCCGTAGTTAGTAGCTAGATAGCTTCCTCTCTCTCTTCGTTGATTCTCAATACAATGGTCTCTTGGAGATCCATATGATGTAACTCTTTTTGCGGTGTGTTTGTTGGGATCCGATGAACTTTGAGTTTATGATCCGATCTATCTTTTTATCCATGAAAGTTATCTGAGTCTTCTTTGATCTCTTATATGCATGATTGCTTATAGCCTCGTATTTCTTCTCCGATATTTGGGTTTTGTTTGGCCAACTTGATCTATTTATCTTGCAATGGGAAGAGGTGCTTTGTAATGGGTTCGATCTTACGGTGCTTGATCCCAGTGACAGAAAGGGAAACGACACGTACGTATCGTTGCTATTAAGGATAACAAGATGGGGTCTATTTCTACATAAATAGATCTTGTCTACATCATGTCATCGTTCTTATTGCATTACTCTGTTTCTCGATGAACTTAATACACTAGATGCATGCTGGATAGCGGTTGATGTGTGGAGTAATAGTAGTAGATGCAGGCAGGAGTTGGTCTACTAATCTTGGACGTGATGCCTATATAATGATCATTGCCTGGATATCGTCATGATTATTTGAAGTTCTATCAATTTCTCAACAATAATTTGTTCACCCACCATTTGCTATTTTTCTCGAGAGAAGCCATTAGTGAAATCTACGGCCCCCGGGTCCCTTCTTTATTATATTTGCCTTTGCGATCTACTTTTATTTGCCTTTATTTTCAGATCTATTAAATCATAAATACAAAAATACCTTCATGCACTTTATTTTATTTGCGGTCTATTTATCCAATCTATTACAACTTTACCCCGTCCTTTTGCCAATTTCTGGCACCGTTACCCAAAAGGGATTGACAACCCCTTTAACACGTCGGGTTGCGAGTATTTGTTATTTGTGTCCAGGTGCTGTCTATGTATTGTTGCTTGGTTCTCCTACTGGTTCGATAACCTTGGTCTCATCACTGAGGGAAATACCTACCGTTGCTATGTTGCATCATCTCTTCCTCTTTGGGGAAATACCGACGTAGTTTTAGCAGACATCAATGCGCTTCTTGATCTCATGAAGAGCTGCTTCTTAGTATTGTGCCGGTCCCTGCCAAGGCCTCTACTTGGCAGGGGAGCTACTACTTGTCTGTGCATAAGTTGGGTATTACACGTCAACATTTAATACACCAACAGTCGGGTACCAATGAGTTGACTGTAGTCGAGATCGCCTAAGGTTTCTATGGAACATGTTCCCATAGTATTGGCACATCATGTGCCACAAAGTACCGTGGGTATAGAAGTGATGGTCCAAGACTTAATTTTTCCTTCCAAAATCTCTTTTCCTCTAGACTCTATCGTTGAGTACCACCAAAGTGATATAGTTGTTTTTGCATATACCTGTTGTTAGGGTCTAGCACAACCTTGAGGTTCATTGTCTCGTACCTCAAAGCTAGTGTCACTCAAATGGTAATGATTTGTTGAACATCAATCCAAACTCACCTAGTGAGTTCCATCTAGCACCTCGGACATCCATTAATGTGTCAAATCTTACTCCTACATAACTTATTTAATGGATCTTAACGTATTAAGTGGAACCTCTTTCACATGTCCTACTTTTTTTGGATGCTCTTACCGATGTGACTGAGTTGTCGTTAAAACTTTGACGCATGGGATCAAACATCTCATCTGTTTCATATTTCAGTGCACCTCCCACCCGTATCTCTTATAACCATTGCTTGAATCGATCACATACCAGAATATGACATTCATTACTTATGTATGTATACAAATTTATTTGTTTATATCATTGTACTTCCACTGCACGTTCGGTTATGTATGGACGGTTCATATCAAAGACTCTCACTATCATGACCAAGCGAGGATAAAAAGTTAAACATGTGGAATCTTGAAAATTTATTAGCACAATGATCATTTGTGGTTTGTTCTAAAAACATGTTTGAAGAGTCACATTAATTACTTGAGAAAGTGATGAAATAGCTCAATGATTGCATATATCTTCTGTTAGGGCCTAGCACAACCAAGAGGTGCAATGTCTGATACTCCCTCCGTTCCTAAATATAAGTCTTTTTAGACATTTTAAATAGACTATAACATACGGATGTATGTAGACATATTTTAGAGTGTAGATTCACTCATTTTGCTTCGTATGTAGTCACTTGTTAGAATCTCTAAAAAGACTTATATTTGGGAACGAAGGGAGTACCTCTAATCCAGTGTCACTCAGAGGACAAAGTTATGTTGTTCATCAATCTAAACCCACCTAGTGAATTCCGCGTGGCACCTCAGGCATTTGTTAGCGAGTCAATTCTTACTCATCTATCTCATATTTAATGGCTATTGACGTATTGCAATGAACTTCCTCCATATGTAAGATTTTGTTTGGACGCTCACGCCGATGTGACTGAGATGGCAGTCAAACCCTGCGCATGTGAACAAATATCTCATATATGTTTATTGCATATCACAATGCACCCTCTACCACCCATATATCTTATAAGCAATGGCCGAATCAATCACATATCAGAATATGGCATTTTGTTACTTATGTTTATATAAGAAGTATCTTTTATATCAATGTACTTCCATTGTATGTTGGATCTTTTCTAGAAGTTTCACATTGAAGACTCTCACGGTCGTGACCAAGCAATCAGTAAGAAGTTCAACACGTGGGATCTTGATCATTTATTGGCATGAAAGATCATTTTTATTTGTTCTAAAATGTGTTTTAAGAGTCACATTAGTTAACGCGTGAGATGAAAGAACTCAATGATTTATTAGTATCACCTTTTGCATGAATCTAGAACTAGGATGTTGTAAGGATCTTTGATAGGCACAAAATGTGGTAATTTACGTTGAGGAATAAATTATATTAGGTGGGCGACTCTTTTGTCAACCAAGGTTGCTGATCTTTTCGTAGGTGATCAAGAAATTCATCAATGCATCAAAGTCTTAATCCTCGATCTCACGTATAATAGCCCTTAACGTATTAATGAACTTCAGCCATGTGTAGGGTTTCATTCGGACATGCTTGATTCGTTTAGGTGAATCTTATTGGTGTGATCAAGTCATCCATCAAAGTCTAGCACATGGGGATTAAAGATCGCTTATATGTGCCCGCGGACACCTCTTTCTCTAGCAAGGCATGTCAGATCGATCACATCAAATATGTCGTCATTTCATAACGTGTTCATACAAAAAGAGGTGTTTTATGGGTTCTCCACTTCATAACATCCATTCGATACACACGGTCAATTACCTAATTAATGGATATTCTCTTGACTTATAACAAAATCTTTTTCATTTCAACGTAAGCGAATGTGTATGGATTGCACACCGAGCCAATTTCCACAAGGATAAATAAGATGTGCATGCATAAACATGGTGTTGATTCTCTCTGCACCAGATCATCCATTTTAGCACAACTATGTGACTCGTCACCAAGGGAAGGAATAAGAAACTAAAAAATAAAGATAAATACAAACAAAGCACACCTAGAGACTGGAGAAAGGATTTATCGTTTTGAGAGTAGATTGCGGCTTCTGCGCAAAAAGTGTACGTCCCAAGCATTTTTTTTTTCCAGAAAGTGTATGCATGTAGAGACTAGAGGAAGAATTTACCATTTTAGAAATATACAGGGACGTCAATGCAAAAGTTTGTTCAGGAGGGAGTAGGAGGCAGGAGTGTTAAAGCTAGAAAGGTGCAAGCCCTGTAACGCCGCTGTTGTGTGCTTTGATCGGCTGCCATGAGGTGCGCTGTATGGTACCTCTAAGCCAGTGTCACTCAAATGACAATGATTTGTTGGTCATCAATCCAAAACCACCTAGTGAATTCTGCCTGGCACCTCTGACATACGTTAATGTCTCAAATATTACTCCTCAACTCATATTTGATAGCTCTTGACGTATTACATTGAACTTCCTCCATATGTCGGATTTTGTTTGGACGCTCTTACCATTGTGATAGAGTCGTCGGTCAAACTATGATGCTTTGGGATGAAAAATCTCATTTGTTTTGTTCATATCTCAATGCACCTCCCACCCATATATCTTATAATCAATGCATGAATCATTCACATATCAAAATATGGCATTTCATCAGTTATGTTTAGATACAAAGGTATATTTTTATATCAATGTAGTTCTGCTGTATGTTGGTCTATGTATGGAGGATTCATAACGAAGACTCTCACGGCCGTGACCAACCTATCGATAAAAAAAATTCAACACGTGGGATCTTGACCATTTATTGGCATGATAATCATTTGTGGTTTGTTCTAAAAATATATTTTAAGAGTCACATCAGTTGGCATGTGTGGTGAAAGAGCTCAATTTTTTTGCATCTATATCTTCTATTAGGGTATGACACAACCATGAGGTGCACTGCATGGTACCTCTAAGCCAGTGTCACTCCGAGGACAAAAAATTGTTCATCATCAATCCAAACCCACTAGTTAATAACACCTAGCACCTCTGGCATTTGTTAACACATCGAATCTTAGTCTATCTCATATTTAGTAGCTCCTTTCGTATTACAATAAACTTCCTTCATATGTCGGGTTTTGTTCGAACGCTCTTTGCCAATGCCATTGAGCCGACGGTCAAACTCTAACTCATGGGATCAAACCTCTCATATGTTTTGTGCATATCACGGTGCATCTCCCACATGTATCGCTTACAATTAATGCCTAAATTGACGTATATCGAAATATGCCATTCCAGTATATGTTGGATATGTTGGATTTTGTGTAGAGGATCCACGACGACAACTCTCACCGTTGTGATCAAGCCATCGTGAAAAGTTCAACACGTGAGATCTTGACCATTTATTGGCATGAAAGATCATTTGTGATTTGTTCTAGAAATATGTTTTAAGAGACACATTAGTTGATGCGTGAGATGAAAGAGCTCAATAATTTCTCTGTATTACCTTTTATACACACGAATCTAGAACTAGGATGACAACAAAAGATCTACTATAAGCACAAAAGGTGATAATTTACGCTTAGAGATAAATTATATTAGGTGGGTGATTCTTTTGTAAAACAAGGTTGTCGACCTTTTACAAGGAGGTTGACGAAGCTGTCAGTCAAAGTCCAGCACATGGGGATTGAAGATCACATCTATGCGTTCATACCCCCTCCTCGACACCCTTGTATCTAGCAATCATGTCAGATCGATCACATCAAATACGGCATGTCATATAACATGTTTATACAAATCGAGGTGTTTTTATGGGTTTTCCACTTTTTTTGTAATTCGGGGTTTCCACCTTTGATCATCCATTGGATACACACGGTCATTTACTTAATTAGTGGGTATTCTCTCGATTTATAACAATATCTTTTCATTTCAACGTGAGCTAACGTGTACGGACTAGGCCGGAGCCAATTTCCACAAGGATAACAAGATGTGCATGCATAAACATGATGTTGATTCTCTCAGCACCACACCAGATCATCCATTTCAGTACCACTACGTGACTCCTCACCAAGGGAAGGAGTACAATAATAAGAAACTTAAAAAAAAAAGGAACAAAGTGCACCCAGAGACTGGAGAAAAGGATCCATTATTTTCAGAGTAGATTGTGAGGTGCTTCTGCGCAAAAAGTGTTGGTCCCAAACATTTTCGCCTGCACGCAGAGGCCAGAGGAAGCGTTTAATATTTTAAAAATACGCAGGGGCGTCGATGCAAAAGTTTGTTTTGTTTGAGAGGGAGTAGGGGGCAGGAGTGTTAAAGCCATAAAGGCGCAAGCCCTGTAACGCCGCCGTTGTGTGCTTCCATCGGCTGCCTGCCGCTTCGCCTCTCGCCTCCTCTCCTCGCCTCGCCTCGCCTCTCCACTCCCCCACCGCGCCGTTCTTTAATGGGGCGAGCCCAACAACAAACACTGACACAAGGAGAACACCACCCGGTTCCCAGACCAGACCAACTCCTCCTCCCTCCCTTCCTCTCTCCCCGCCCCCACTCCTCCTTCCCTCCCGGGGAGGACAGGACAGCAGAGCCCGTCCACCACCAACCCACCGCCACCCGCGTCGCCATGGCGCAGCCCGGTGAGCGCAGTCTCCTGGTTTTTCTTGCGGCCGGCTTTGCTGCCCGTTCGTGCTCATGCGGCTGCTGCTCTCCTGTTGTCTCTTGTTGTGTCGCTGGCAGGGCGAGGACGGGACCCGGAGCTGTTCGCGGAGCTGTGGCGCGCCTGCGCCGGGCCGCTGGTGGAGGTGCCGCAGCGCGGCGAGAGGGTCTTCTACTTCCTCCAGGGCCACCTGGAGCAGGTGCGTGCGGGTGTTTCGCGCGTGAATTCTCCTTGTTTCCTCTCCGCTGCTCTCCTCTGTTCCATCCATTTCCAATTCCGCCGCGGCCGGGCCACGCGCTCATCTGCTTGCTGGTTTTTTGCGCGCGCAGCTGCAAGAGCCGACGGACTCGGCGCTGCTGGCCGAGCAAATCAAGATGTTCCAGGTGCCCTACAAGATCCTCTGCAAGGTCGTCAACGTCGAGCTCAAGGTAAACAACCCCCGCCGGCCGGCCACGCCGCCGCCTTCTCTTTGCTCCTCACTGCCTGATCCTTCCTCCCTCGCGGTTCTGGCGTGAGCTCGTCGTCGTCGTAATTAAACTCTCTCTCGTGTTGTTTTTGTTCGCGGCGGCGCAGGCCGAGGCGGAGACGGACGAGGTGTACGCCCAGATCACCCTGCAGCCGGAATCTGACGTAAGTGTTCATCGCCAACCAAAGTTTTGTTCTCTAATAGTTTTTCCTGTTATCACTATCTCGTTTGGAAATGTCCTGAATTCCGGTTTCTGAATCCGTAGTGTCGCAATTCCGTTTTTTCTTTTCTTTTATTTCTATATCTGTTCTTTCTACTCGAATCCAGAGAGTGTATCCCTCGCGTGGATTTGTGTCTTAAACTTTCTCCTGTTTGCAGCAAGACAACCTGCCCCTCATCTGCGACCCAATTCTGCCGGAGACGCCCCGGCCAGTGGTGCACACCTTCTGCAAGATCCTGACGCCGTCCGACACCAGCACCCACGGCGGCTTCTCCGTGCTCCGCCGCCACGCCAACGAGTGTCTCCCGCCGCTGGTAAGCCCAACTCCCTTGTCCTTGTCAATCAATGCATAATTGCATAATCGCATACCGTACTGCCAGGTTAAATTCCACTCTGCTTTGCTCTTGATCAGGACATGGCGATGCCGACACCGACTCAGGAGATCATCTCCAAGGACCTCCATGGATCTGAGTGGAGGTTTAAGCACATCTACAGAGGTACGCAAACTCAGTGTTTTCCTTTTATTACAGTTACCTGCAGAATTGTTCAGTGGTCATTCATCTGACTGCAGATCAGGACCAAATAAATTGCAGTTGCTGTATATATATGCCTTCTGCTGCCTGATCCATGCAATTCTTGGTGGTTGTTGTATAGGTCAACCCCGCAGGCACCTTCTGACGACCGGATGGAGCACATTCGTCACATCAAAGAAGCTGATGGCTGGCGATGCCTTTGTCTACCTAAGGTTGGACATCAAATGAACTCCAGTGCTTATAATTCTGTTAAACTAACCATGCGTGACGGACAGGATTACGCGCAATGTTTCGTGGGAAGTATGCATCATCACAAAGACATTGTGTTTTGTTTTCGCAGGAGTGAGACAGGAGAGCAGCGTGTCGGAGTGAGGCGCCTTGTGCAGAAGCAAAGCACGATGCCGGCGTCCGTTATATCAAGCCAGAGCATGCATCTCGGGGTGCTTGCAAGTGCATCTCATGCTCTCAAGACCAACTCCATTTTCGTGGTCTACTACAGGCCCAGGTTGGACCTTCTATTCTATCTGTATATACCGCCAGTTGTTTGATAAAACTGTCCTTACTCTTTGCTAATGGAAGTTAATTTTCTTGTTTGTTTTATGTAGGTTAAGCCAGAGCCAGTACATTGTCAGCGTGAACAAGTACCTTCAAGCTAGTAAGACTGGATTTACTGTGGGCATGAGGTTCAGGATGAACTTCGAAGCAGAAGATGTCCCTGTGAAGAAGTAAGGGTTCATTCAACCTGTGGGTTTTCAGTCTGTTTGCTCATCTCTACCATCATCTCAGTTTCACATGGTCCCATGTATTTTAAACCTGCAGGTTTTTTGGGACTATAGTTGGTGATGGTGATCTTTCTCCACAGTGGTCAGGTTCTGAATGGAAGTCACTCAAGGTAAGATCAACACATTCTATTTTCTCTTGTTTGCATCGTATTTTTCTTCTCCTTTTAAAAAAAAGCTGATTTTATTCATGGTTTATTTAGGTCCAATGGGATGACTCGGTCGCAATTTGCAACGGCCCTGAGAGGGTTTCTCCTTGGGAAATTGACTCATCTGATGGCTCCTCGCCTGCCATCAGTGCACTGCTGCAATCATCGGCGAAGAACAAGCGTCCAAGGGAGACAAATGAAAACTTTGATCTTCCATCACAGGGTATGACCTGCAGATTTCTCATTGCTCATGCTATTTTCGACGAATAAATGGAACGTTCACATCATGATGTTTTTAATCCTTTTGGCTTAATCTGCAGAGCCGACTCAGGAGTTTTGGCTGTCTGGAATGACACAGCAGCATGAGAGGACATATGTTGGTTCTAGTGACCCCAACCGTATCTCTGGGTATCATCAAATTCTTTGGCCAAGCAGTGAACCCGCAGGGTATGGTGCCATGAGCAGCAGTTCGGTTTGTCAAACTCCATTGGGGCTTGGTGATGGTTGGCCCAAGGATTTCAACCCTTCAAGCCAGGGGATCTCTCCTACCCTGTCAGAGATTACTCAGAAGCTGAATCGGGTTGCCAGCAGTGAAGGAAGAACTCCTCCTCCTTGGGCTACTGCACTTTGTGGTGGTTACCGGGCTGAGGAACCTACTTCCAAGCTGTCCTGCAACACTACTCTGCCTCTGCCTGAACAGGTTGCACCATATCTGCCCAAAGTAGCTGAAAAGGCTAAGGAACCCGGTGTGGTTCGTCTGTTTGGTGTGAATTTGATGGAGAACACCAACAATGCTGCTGCTCCTACTGCTGGCAACGCAAGTGCCGGAGCCGGAGAAACTTCAGCCAGAGTTGCTGGTTCTGTTGAAGGCTCTGGTCAGCTGTCAGCATTTTCAAAAGTAACAAAAGTCGCGAACGAGAGCCCCCGAGAAATCCAAAGCCAACAGAATAATGCTGGAAGGAACCGTGTGAAGGTACAACTTCTGTGTATCTCTTTCTTCCTCCCCTCCTTGGCTTGTTTAACTGTCGTCTAACCTCGTGTTGCTATTTGGTTTGTGCTAGGTTCAAATGCATGGAAATGCTGTGGGTAGAGCTGTGGATCTAGCAAGTCTGGATGGGTATGAGGGGCTGACCAGTGAACTGGAACAGATGTTCGAGATAAAGGACATCAAACAGAACTTTAAAGTGGCATTCACCGACAACGAAGGTGACACCATGAAAGTCGGAGATGATCCCTGGATGTAAGTCTGCACATGTTCTCCATCAAGGATTGATAGTTAACTGTTCATCTGACATGATTATAATGAGTATATATGGCTGACATACATACATTCTTTGGCACCTGCAGGGAGTTTTGCCGTATGGTGAGGAAGATAGTGATCTATCCCATTGAAGATGACAAGAACATGGATCCTCGTCAGACGTCGGTCTTAGCTGCTGCTCCAGATCCGGATCCCAAGGCTAACCTTTAGAAGGGCGGAGGGGTAGGATTTTTGGATCCTTCCACAGATGAAGCATTGGTTTGCAGATTTGTGGTATTGAATCCTTTCTTCAGAAGCACCCCGAAGAAAGATTGATTGATAACATAGGTTTCCAGAAAGAAAAATGGTGGTGACAATTTCTCTTTAGTTGGCTGTCAAAAAAACAAACAAAAGATTGACAATGTCTCTTTAGTCGTTTGCTTAAATATAGTCGAAAAACCCTAAAGGAATAAAGTCCGGGAGGTATAAAGACTTCTGGTGTAAGTTGTGTACATATTATATGAGAGATGACAATCATATGACATCTAGTTTATGTCCTGTTTTAACTTCCTCTTGCGTACATCTCGCTGAATTTGGTTGATAAATGTTGCGACTAGAATTATCTTGATGTTAGCTATCAATGCTGATCGGTATAGTGCTGGTTAGTTCTACACTGGTTTTGTGCTTGATGCTTTTCACGGCTTAGGTCCTCTTTGATTCAAAGGATTTTCATAGGTATTTTAAAAGATCGGAATACTTAGGCCCTGTTCGTTTAATCCTGTTAGGAGCTAGGGTTCTGCCGGTTTTAGGGCGGAGATTGTAGGGGAAAGAAGGAGGAAGACGAGGTCGAGGGCGCGGCGGGCGGCGGCTGGGCGCCGTCCTTGCGTGATGGAGAAGAGGCGGCGGCGGCGCAAGAGGCGGCTAGGGTTAGGTCTCCTGGCTCCCTAAGGGAAGCCGAGCAAATACTGATTGCTTCTTGCTTCATTAGATTGATACATCCCCTCTCCTTATATAGAGAGGTTTACTTGACTCCTAAACAAACGACCCTAATACCGATAAGATAATTGGGCTAAGCCCCCTAATAACGATAAGATAACTTGGGCCACAGCTCACCTAATATGCCGGTCATAACACTTCTCCCCGCCTGCACAAACAGCTCGTCCTCGAGCTGTAAGGTGGGGAAGCACTTGCTAAACTCCTCGAGGTGATCAACCAGCGTCAAACACCTCCGCGACAGCTGGGGCGGCTAGGTCGCCGAGCCCGGCGGCGACGGCGTCCTCCTCAATGTAGTCTGCAGCCTCCGGGTAGAAGAGTCGGGGCCAGACGTGGCCGGGCATGTAGGTCTCGTCGCAGTTGAAGCACAACCCTTGGCGGCGACGCTCGAGTAGCGCGGCCGAGGTGAGCCGGCGGAACGGGCGCGCCGCGGTCGCGGCAAGGGGTGCCGCGGAAGCCTGAGCAGGCTGACCCTGTGCGGGAACATCCGGCCAGGGTGGCGGCCCAACGGCCGGGGACGGTGATGCCTGCTAGATGGCCACCGCGCGGCGCTCGAACGCGCGGGCATAGTACATGGCCGTCTGGAGGTCATGGGGTCCCGGCAGCTCGACGTCCACACGGATATGATCTGGCAGACCGCCGACGAAGAGTTCGGCCCGCTGGTGAGCTGTCACGCCGGACGCATGGCACGCTAGGGCCTGAAAGCGGTCGGTGTAGTCCTGCACCGTAGAGGTGAAGGGAAGGCAGCCCAACTCCGCCAGCCGGCTCCCACGTATCGGTAATCCGAATCGAAGGAGGCGAAACTTGCGAAAACGCTCCCATGGGGGCATGCCGCCCTCGTCCTGCTCGAGGGCGTAGTACCATGTCTGTGCGGCGCCGCGAAGGTGATAAGAGGCGAGCCAGGTGCGGTCCGACGCGAGCGTCTGTTGCCCCCGGAAGAACGGCTCGCACTGGTTGAGCCAGTTGAGGGGATCCTCGGCGCCGTCGTAGGTGGCGAAGGCGAGCTTGGCGAAGCGCGGCGGTGTCTGAGCATGACCGCCGTGAGTGTACGGCTCGGCGGTACGGAGCAGCGAAGAGGATGGCGTTGGTCCGGTGTGCACAGGTGGTCCGCAGGAAAGCGGTGGCCCGTTGAAGCCAGCGTGCAAACCCGCGGAGCCGAAGGGCCCGTCGTATGACAGGGAGGGCGCCGGCTGGTCCGCGGCCATGGTGTAGACTGGCGGCGGTGACGTCCCGGCCAACCAGGCCGGAAGCTGGGACGGCGAGGGCAGGAACCGCACTTGCTGAATCGACACGCCCACCGGCGCGGTTGTAAGCCCGGTGCTGGGCGACAGAGGCGCCGGCAGCGGCAGCTGCTGCTGCCTGGAAACGGCGGAGCCGGCGGGCACGGCAATGGTCGCGGCCGGCCATTGTGGCCAGATCGGGGCGGTGGCTGGCTGTAGCTGCAACGAGGGCGGCAGCGGCCCGACCAGCATCGCGGTGGCCCCGGGGTGTGGCGGCTGCCAGGGCGGTGGCGGCGAGGACCCGGGTGGCGTGGGTGACGCGGTGAGGGTCGGCGCCGGCCACTGCGGCCATTGGGGCGCGGCGGCGGGCGGCGGCTGAAGCGGCCAGTGGTGGTGTAGAGGCCCGGTCGGCGCTGCGGG